>NC_056617.1:3583279-3613279 GCF_018340385.1 Cyprinus carpio | reverse complement strand
CCAAGCACTATTTCACCTAATGATATTTATATATAATATAACTATTAATTACATATTGTTTATATGCACAATATTTATAATATAATAAAAAAGAATATATATATATATATATATATATATATATATATATACACACACACACACACACACACACACACACACACACACACATACATACATATATATATAGTTTGCATTAGGACATTGTACATTACATTAGTTACATTATTTTCATGACAATTTTACTTTTTAATATAATATTATCCCATTTGTATAATATTTTCAGTTTTTAACTAATTTTGTTATGTGCTTCTGTCATTATTATTATTACTATTATTATTTTTAATATTACTATACATGTTTAATTTATAAATTTTAAAAGCATCATTTTTGTTTAGTTTTTCTTCTATTTTTTTATTTGGGCTATATTTTATTTAATAGTTTTAGTTTAGTTAACGATAATAACCCTGGACGGCCCATGGGAAAAGCCGCAGCACATCCGGCCGTCACAGAAGTTGCACGAGTGTTTTAGCGTGTGCTGATGAGATGGACAGCTGAATAAACCCAGCAGACACACTGAAATCATCACCACCTCGTTATTATCTCTCACGCTCGGCATACCTGACAGTCAGGTGATCTCTCCTGACACACACGGGCACAAAGGATCGCCTGACTTCCTCTCAGATCAGAACCATCCTGACACGCCAGCCCCTGCAAGGACACACACACACACACACAGAGGGCATTCCCAGCAGGCCTGTCGGGATGACCTTGGTTATCACAGCGTGTCAGGAAACATGAACTCACTCACACACGTGATGAATCTTCTGATGAAAGTCTCAGAGCTCGGTCATCGTCTGTGATTGAAATGAGAGTGTGTTTGTGTGGTGTTTGCTGTCAAACCTCTGCCGTAGAGAACCTGATACTCACTCTGTCTGTCTCTCCATCCTGATCAATCATCCTGTAGCTGGAGAAAAAGACAAAAGTGAGAGAATGTGTGTTATCTGGACGGAGGAGAGAGACAGGCCGCGATTCCACTGCAGAAACTTCAAAAGATCCCAGTGTGTTCTCACATGACAAAGAGAAACTTCACAAAGTTTTGAGAAAAGAGAGGCAAAGAGAGGGATTGGACAGAAACATGCACAACATTTCTTTACTCGACCCTGATTAATCACAAACAAGTTTTTCAAGATCAATCAAACAATCAGTTTTTACAAACGAGTTGTAAAAATAGTGATTTTTTAAAATAAAATATATGTTATAAAATGATTAAATTATCATAAATATTATTAACAAAAGAGTATAATTAAATGAATAAAATAATACACTTTAATGGAATAATTTCATTTTTAATAATTATTGTAAAAATTTTTGTTTTTTAATTCTTAATTTTATACACTACCGTTCAAAAGTTTGGGGTTGATAAGATTTATCAAATGTTTTTGAAAGACGTTTCTTCACTCAACAAGGCTGCATTTTTTTAAAGGCTGCAAAAATAATTATAATAAAAAGGTATAATAAATTATATACAGTATGATACAACAAATCAATAATTTTAAATAAGATCAATGAAACATTCATAACTAAATATCAATAAAAATATGACATTTCTAATAGAACAATATGTATTTTTACACTATATATATATATATATATATATGTATGTATATATACACTATATATACAGTGTCCTCCATAAGTATTAGAACAGTAAAGACAAAATTGCTTTCTCTGCTGTGGAGTCTAGACATTTGCAAATATGATTAAAAGATGAATATGCGACAAAACTACAGAATGTCACATTTTATTATTAGTTCTTTCGACACATACATGTTTTACCAAATAAAAAGGACACACTTTTAGAGTTCATCCCACTATTTGATGTGAGCGTAAGTATTGGAACAGTTGAATTTAAGGCAGATGTAAAAGATTAAAAGTAGTGCTGTCAAATGATTAATCGTGATTAATCACATCCAAAATAAAAGTTTTTGTTTACATATGTATTTGTGCTGTGTATATTTATTATGTATATATAAATACACACACATACAGTATATATTTTGACAATATTTGCATGTATATACATTTATATATTTATATTCTTATATTTTATATATATATAAATATATTTAATATATAAACATAACATATTTTTCTTAAAATGTATACATGCATGTGTTTGTAATTATATATACATAATAAATATACACAGCATACACGCATATATTATGTAAACAAAGACTTTTATTTTGGATGTGATTAATCGTGATTAATCATTTGACAGCACTAATTAAAAGCTAATATTTAGTTGCAGATCCCTTGCATGAAATCAGAGCAGTGAGTCTGCAACCCATAGACATCACCAGACTCTTGGTCTTATGCTTAGAAATGCTTTTCTCCAGCCTTTAATGCAGCCAATTCCAACTGTTGCTTGTTTTGGGGAGTTTCTGTCTTTAGTCTCCTCTTCAGCTGGTTAAATTAATGTTCAATCAGATTTAAATCTGGAGATTGATTTGGGCAATCTAAGACTTTAAATTTCTTTGCCCTGATAAAGTCCTTGACTGAACTGGCAGGGTGTTTTGGGTCATTGTCCTAATCCAATATAAAATGCTTACTAATGAGTTTGGTGGCATTTTCTTGAATATTGGTGGCCAAGATGATTTTGTAACCTTTCAAATTCATTCTGCTACTGCCATCATACATTAAGTCATCATTAAAATGAAGAGGTCCTGTTCTAGAGACAGCCATGCATGCCCATTCCATGACACCACCACCAAGCTTTACAGATGAGGTTGTATGCTTAGGATTATTTGCAGTTCCCTTTTTTCTCCACACTTTTGCTTTCCAGTCACTTAGATAAATGTTAATCTTTGTCTCATCGGTCCATCAACTCAGTTCCAAAACTCTACTGGCTCACATTTGTGAAGAATCTTGCCTTTCTATTTTTGGTGCTGATCAGAGGTTTGCATCTTGTTGTGCAGCTTCTGTAATTCTGTGTCAAATTCTCCTGCGGTCTGTAGATTGTCAGAGCATCACCTCAGCTTTCTGGAGGTTGTTGGTGATTTTACAGACATGTATTTTAGGGTTCATTTTCACAGCTTTTATGATTTGTCTGTCATCGACTACTGTTGTTTTTCTCAGCTGATCAGGTCGTCGTTGGTTGCTGATGTCACCGGAAGTTTCCAAACTCTTGATTTCTCCATGCCCTTTGTTTTTCCTATAGTTCTAATTGACTTCCTCTTTTCTTTTAGCATCCAATTTGCTTGCTTTTCTTTCCAGAGTCGGCTTCCTCGCCTTCATCCTGGTTTGTGTGTGTCATCCATCGAATGCAAGACTTAGAATGCAGAAGCAATGGATATAACTGATAAGACACATTCCCTACTTTTAATATCTGAAGAATTTATGCAACATGACACAGCTGAACACTTAGAAAGACCTGTGAGGCAACTGTTCCAATACTTATGCTCACATCAGATAGGAAGATGAAACTCTAAAAGTGCTGATCTTCTCAGCTGGTAAAACATCTTTGTGTTGAGTCATCCAATAATAAAACGTGACATTCTGTAGTTTTGTCTCATATTCATCTTTTACTCATATTTACAGATTTCTTGACTCCACAGCAAACAGAACAATTTTGTCTTTACTGTTCCAATACTTATGGAGGGCACTGTACTGTATATGTATGTGAGTCTGTTTTTGAAAGACTAATATTGTGAAACACATATTAGTAAAAAACTATATATACTTTTTGTAATATAATATAAGTAATATCAAATAAGTATATAGTAAAATATATAATATAATATAATATAATATAATATAATATAATATAATATAATATAATATAATATAATATAATATATGAAGCAAAACTGTATAATGCAGGCTAAAATTTCATCCCTTTTGTACCAATCTAATGTTTTCTGAATGTCATCTGGGACAGATGTGGTCTGTTTTACTGTTAATTCAAGCTTGAGCTTCTCTCTGGATATCGTCACGAGGGAAACTTTTATCAGAAACATTTGATGTATACATCACTTGCATTCAGTTGCCTCAACACACTTACAGCCGAGTCACCTTGCACTGACATTCACCCCACCACAAGTGCATGCACTCGCCTCCTCTATAACCACAGAAGTGTGTGTGTGTGTGTTATAGGACATGTTCACAAACAGATGGAAGAATCAGCTTCAATACAGTTTACCAAAAGACTGAAACTAACAATCAGACAACAATGAGAAATTATTCAGTTAACTCATTTAGAGTTCCAGTATCTGATAATAAAATGCATCTTATCCCCACAGCAATGCATAAGTGGGTGTAGAGAGGGATGATGGGCATAGAAGCTTTTTAGCTCACATTTTAGACTTATTTTTTCCCCCTATCAATTTTTCTCAAGATTCTGAGAAATCAAAATTGCTAGATATAAAATGAAATGTGAGATATAAACTGTGTCAGATAAAAAGTCACAATTATAATTTTATTTCATTTTTATTCCATGCCAGAAACAGGCTTCCATAGATGAGTTTATTGGATTTTAGGTAAGTTTAAAACATCCCAGCTAACAAAAATATATTATAAGAACATTTTGCCAATGTTCGCATTAAGTTATAAAAACATTATTTATGAATGTTCTCTGAATGTTCAAAATGCCCAGCTTTTTAAAACGTTTTTTGGAATGTTTCAATGTATCATTTTGCAAACATCTTGGAATGTTACTTTTGAATGATGTCTGAACATTTTAAAAACTAGTTTAAAAAACATTTAACATTTAAAAAAATGTTAGATGGATATCCAACTAAAATGTTTAAGGAAAAAACTTTCCATGGATGATGTATAAACAACGTTTTTGTGCTAATGATTCGAGAACATTATTAAAGCCCAGATAACCTTGCCAGAACGCTCTGGGAACGCTCACTGTTACAGTAGCTGCCGTATTTTAGCTGAATTTAAAAGAGACACACAGCTTCAGGGGATTGGAATACTGTATATCCACGTGTGTCTCTCCGCAATTAAAAAAACTAAACACTATTATGTGTGTGTATGAATGTCTAGTGAACGTCACCTCCCACATCAGTGTATCCTAACTAGCAAACCGCTATACTGTATTGGTGTGTGTGCAGCTTGTTTTGTTGCAGAAAGTCTGTTTAAACCAAGGGAATGTTTGATCCCAGCCAATTTAGAGGCCTTTACGAAAGTCTGTGTGTGCGTGTTCGCCAACAGATGTAAAATATTCCTCCTCCTGCGCTAATTATCAGCCCTGAACTGCAAGCAGAGAAAGACCACATGTGTGTGTGTCTGTGTGTGTGTGTGTGATTCGCTTCTCTCTCCGCAGGCAGGGACGCCCTCTACATTACACAATCCTCTACACACACACCATAACCCAGAATTTATTTAATTAACAGCAGCTCAGGCCCAAAACTAATGAGCTCTCTCTCTCTCTCTCTCTCTGTGTGTGTGTGTCAAAGTGAAGAAGTCTAGTAGAGGAAACACTATCTAAAATCTAAATGTTACGGCGAGTGAAATCATTAAACTCCAGAAAGAGTGACAGAAGAAAAAGATGAAATGATGAAGAGGGTGGTGGGGAAGGATGAAAAGAGAAGGCAAGTGTGTGTGTGTGTTTGAGAGATTATTTAAGGACAGGTTCTCTGGTGCAGTCATTCAGGGATGAGGCAACTATTTGAAACTGCTCCCAGATTTTAAATGAGCGAGAGACAGACAGAGAAAGAGAGAGAGAGAGAGAGAGAGAGAGAGAGAGAGAGACAAGGATGGTTGGTGATATTTATTCTAAAGCCAACAACATACTAAAGCACACAGATGTGAAACATAATGTAAAATATATACATGTGAACGTAAGTGCTTTGACACTAATTCATTTTTGTGTCTTAAGACTTAATTTCTGTGTTCTGACATTCATAACGCATCGCAAGAACATGTTGCATTCTCAGCATGGCCACAAAAAAGTATTTTTTTTGCTCACCAAGGCTGCATTTATTTGATTAAAAATACAATAAAATTGTGAAATATTATTACAATTTCAAATAACAGTTTTCTATTTGAATACATTTCAAAATGTAATTTATTTCTGTGATCGAAGCTGAATTTTTTAGCATCATTACTCCAGTCTTCAATGTCACATGATCCTTCAGAAATCATTCTAATATGCTGATTTGCTGCTAAAGAAACATTTCTGATTATTATTAATGTTGAAAACAGTTGCGCTGATGAATATTTTTGTGTAAACCGTGATACATTTATTTTTTTCAGGATTCTTTGATGAATACAAAGTTCAAAAGAACAGTATTTATTTGCAATAGAAATCTTTTGTAGCACTATAAATGTCTTTACTGTCACTCTGGTAAATTTACTGCAAGTTATTTCTTTAAAAACAAAAAATGAGGAGTGAATGCATGTAATGTGTCATGAATTGCGTTTAGTTCACTGTATTTCTGTTTGATTTCAAACTGAGCTGTCTTTTTTAAAACCCTCAGAACTGATCTTATGTATTGTGTAGAAAGAATCCTATGTGTTCACATACAGTATCTGCTTGTGCATATGGGCCTAATAAATATGCATTAATTGACAGAGAGATGGACAACTGTGGGTTTTTGTGTGCACGTTTTAATATGTAAGTGTGAATATATGCAAAATGCCAAGTGTTTACTATGCATCACAATGACACTGACAACATAATCACCATCTGAATCAATCTCTCTCTCTCAAACACACACACACACACTGGGCCGTTGAGTGCATAACACTCTTGTTTGTTCTGGTTCATGTCACATCAGTTCTTTCTTTTCCCAACAGACTAAAACACACACACATACTTGGCCATGTGCTGGAGGAATAATCCATCATTCTCAGGTGAGCGCGGGTTCAGCACTCTTTCTCTTACATACTTTATACATACAAGATCCTGGACTGCATTAGCAGATCAAACTCAGTCCTTCTGTCTAGGAAAGAGAAATCACAAACAAGGTCTTTATTAACACAATTCTACATGGTAGAAATACTGTAAAACAATGTTATTTACAGTACACCGAAAAAATATTTTGAAACAATTTTTGCACTGAAATTTCTAGTAAATTTCACAAATAATTACAAAGAAACAGCAACTTAAACATGAAATTTTAAGTAGAAAGAAATATATTTTTTTGTAAAACACTCCAATATCTAATATTTAAAAAAAAAATTAAAAAACTTTTTAACTATATGGAAGAGGATGTATAAATACTGTACAATTTAAATAATACACTATATTATTATAATAATATCTTTTTTGCTACTTTTGTTTATTACACTGCAAATAAGAGAAGGATTATCAGAGTATGTCTTACAAGAAATTACTATTTCAGTCTTTCTGCTTCATATTTTCACTTTTAATTCAGTGTGTTACTTTTGTAATTATTTCTAAAATTAATTGATCATTTGTTTCTTCACACAGTTTTTTTTATTCTATTTGTATTTTTTTTTAAATACTTAATTAGTGCTTAATTGCGATGGAAATAATGTCACAATTAAACAATCGTAATGGTCTTAAAAGAGGCTTAGTTTCTCCACGCAAAAACAAAAAACAAAAACAAAACATTATTTCTATTCCAAACTCTTTTCTCTGTTCGTATGTCAAAACTTTTCTCATTTCTGTTTATTTTTATCTCTTCCAAAGCAATTTAAAACACAGATGAAATTTAAAAGCAGCAGATCTGAGAACTCTATAGTCTCTTGAGATATGAAAGAGATTAGAAAATTTCTAATCAGATCTAGAGAATGTGCTCTCATAAAAAGAAACAAAACTGTTCCAGAACCGCTCAATCAAAGCAGATCCATCAACCATTAGAGAGGCAGCTTCACAACACTCAAACTCAACTGATCTGTCACCGCTCCACAATGAGAGCAGCTCCAAACCGCAGAGAAGCTCTCTATGCCAATCCTGGATCAGATTTCTATCTGAGCAACTAATGCACGATCCAGACTTTCTACCAGTGCTTTCAGAGCACCAGCACAGAAATCAGCTAAAGAACTAGAAAACAAACAGTTCTTAAAAAGGTTCTATTCAAATGGTAAAATCTGTTTGGGTTCTAATAGGAACCTTCATTTTTTAGAATCTTTAGAGCATCTTCTCTTTAGAATTCTCCCTTGTGTTGTGACTTTGAAGTTTTTTTTGTATGTATTTGAGCTGAAATCAATCTGTGCTGTTGTACCTGTGAGCATGTTGTGTGGGTTGGGTTTCTCAGCGTAAAGAGAGCAGCAAACATCTGGGTGACTGATTGAAAGAGCTCTGTGGCACTCTTTCACCACTAATGAGCGTTTACTGCCTGGAAAACAAACCCACATACACATAAAATACAAAGACACACAAACATAGACAGACAAAAGGACAATGCACATAATGTACAATATAAGGAATTATATTTTATTGTATATTGTATTTATATATATATATATATATATATATATATATATATATATATATTTATATAGAAAAAAGTATCGGTCAGCGCAGTACACATTGCAAGGCATTTTTTTCCCTATATAAATATATATACACTCACTGGCCACTTTATTAGGTACACCTTGCTAGTACTGGGTTGGACCCCCTTTTGCCTTCAGAACTGCCTTAATTCTTCGTGGCATAGATTCAACAAGGTGTTGAAAACATTCCTCAGAGATTTTGGTCCATATTGACATGATATCATCACCCAGCTGCTGCAGGTTTGTCGGACGCACATCCATGATGTGAATCTCCCGTTCCACCACATCCCAAAGCTGCTCTATTGGATTGAGATCTGGTTACTGTGGAGGCCATTTGAGTAAAGTGAACTCATTGTCATGTTCAAGAAACCAGTCTGAGAGGATTTGAGCTTTGTGACATTGTCCATTATCCTGCTGGAAGTAGCCATCAGAAGATGGGTACACTGTAGTCATAAAGGGATGGACATGGTCAGCAACAATGCTCAGGTAGGCTGTGGTGTTTAAACAATGCTCATTTGGTACTAAGGGGCCCAAAATGTGCCAAGAAAATATCTCCCATACCATTACACCACCACCACCACCAGCTTGAACCGTTGAGACAAGGCAGGATGGATCCAGCCTTTCATGCTCTTTATACCAAATTCTGACCCTACCATTTGAATGTTGCAGCAGATTGGCTGATTAGCAATTTGTTTTACCAAGCAATTGCATAGATGTACCTAATAAAGTGACCAGTGAGTATATATATATATATATATATATATATATATATATATATATATATATATTCAAACCCTAGAGATATTCTAAAAATAATCACTCTGAATGATTTCCATTCCTGACTATACACACACAAACACACACTCTAAAATTCACTCAGAGATTCACAGTAGATTCAGAATCTTAATTTTTTTAAAAAAAAAAACCTAAATAAAAAACAAAATAAAAAAACTGGTTAATCATTATCAAAAACACTTCTGTAAACAAGACACAAGTGAATCGTTGAATCAAAGTTTTGAATCGACTCTTTGAAACACAGTGTGAAAACTAATTTGAAACTACAATTCTGAGATGCTATTAAGATATTTTAAGATTTGCTGAAAATTATGAGTTTGTTTCTTCATCAGAACTTTTCCACCAATGGATCCTCTGCAGTGAATGGGTGCCATCAGATTATGATGTAAGAGGACAACAGGTGATGTACTTTGTCACTGGAGGAAGCGTTATTATGGATTATGGATATTTTAGCCAGAAGTGACCAAAGTTTAAACGCCTTGATGGATTTGTTTCTCAAAAACACACAGCTTCTGGCTTCACAAGATGTTAACTGATTTTCTGGAGTAGTGTGGATTATTGTGATGTTTTTATCAGCTGTTTAAACTCTCATTCTGACGGCACCCATTCACTGCACTGGTGATTAAGTGATGCAATGCTACATTTCTCCAAATCTGATGAAGAAACAACCCATCTACATTTTGTGTGGCCTGAGTACCTTTTTGTGTAAACTATTTCTTTAATGTCCAAATAAAGCATGCATTACAACAAAACCTTAACAAAATAAATAAAATAACAAAATCTTCACAAATATATAGGGGATATCTAGCTTTTTAGCGTGGAACTAATTGCTGGTTTTCAGATTGCTAGATGCTGCGGTCTTGCTGTAGATGGATGTCACATGCAGTCACAACAGCCTTTCTTCACACCCACAGGAAACAGGATATGCACATGACAAACTTTTAAGTGATGAACTTCTCGCAGTAGTTTGGTGTTCAGACCTGTTACAAATAAAAGAAAGTGTTAAAGAAAAATAACAAAAGAACTTTTAATCCCAAGTCGTTTTTGAAGCATTTTTGACACAATGACACTTATCAACACCTGCCACAAGCCAAAAATCACTCAAAGTCTTTGCTTTAGATCTCAGCGTGCGTGTGGAGGAAAAGATTGGAGAGGTTCATAGCCAGAGAAAATAAGCCAAAAAACAAATATGGTGAGTAATTACAGAAACCATGGACAAAAAACACAGTAGATTCCCCTTAGAATTCAATGAAAGATCAAACGTCTCCTTTGAACAATGTTAGACTGAAGAGAAGCACTATTAATAATATTCAAGCATATTTTGTAAAACCAAAACAGAGAAATCACAGAATATCCATCCTTTTACAAATGTTTAACAGATGTAGGCCGTCACACATCAAAATTTGTCTCTTTAAGGAACGTTCTGCTTTAATTAAACTGCTGTTGATCACAAAAGAAAATTGTAAATAACAATGGATTTCTCAGTTTGTAAAAACAAACAAAATCACATTTATAGTAATGCACTTTCAATGGCAGTTGGGAGATTTTCAAAGCACAGATGTTAGGCTTGCATTTTTCTTGAAATATTTATATTATTCCTCTATAGAAAAATGTCAGCAAAGTGCATAAATCGTTCTTTTACAAATGGTGCAACGTAAAAACAAATTTTATTTGCAGTAAAATGTAAGAATAATATTTGCCTGAAAAATGCTTTGAAACAATCTATCTCACTCTCTCTCTCTCTCTATAATAGATAACATAAAAATAAAGCAATTCATAAATAGTATTTTGAACAGTTGCATCCATATCTGGTATGCTTACACTTATAGTGCAGAAAATATTGTGATGCATTGTACTATAAATGCAACTTTTGATTTCACAAACTGATGTTGAAATTACTGTCTTTTGAAAAAAAAAAATAGCATGTTTTATTTTGTTTGTGTACATGAAAGGAAGTACAAATTATGATGTATAAATACTGTAAAAAATACACTATAATATTTCAATAATATAACATTATGAATGAAAAAGATTATTATATCATATAAGGGAATAAAATATGATAATATTTCTTTGTACACCATAAAGAAATACTTTTTAAATTGTAAATAAAAAAATATAACTGTATTACATTTTACAAGAAAATACTATTTTTGTTATTTTAGTATCTCTGGGATTTTATAGTATTATAGTTTTATTAACATTTAGTATTATTATTTATTTGAATCATGTTTATTTTATTTTATTTCAGTTTATTAACAAGTTTATTTCCAAATGTTTTTCATGGTTTTAGATTTAGTTAACTATAATAACCTTGAGACAGAGCTGGTTTTGATATTCATGAAATTATGGCCATTATAAAATGAGACTGGAGACAGAGAGAGAGAAAGAGTGCATGTGTGTGTGTTTGGCACTGGAGCAGGTGCGCTGGGATCTCCTGTGTCTACAGGAACAGCCTGAGGGCTGAGCGTGATGTCTTGATACAGCGATCACACACACACACACACACACACACACACACACACACACACACACACACACACACACACACACACACACACACACACACACACACACACACACACACACACACACACACGCACACGCTGTGCTTAAACAGGTGCTTTAACAGCCTTAACACTCCCCAAACGACGGTGTTAGAGCCCTGGGCCGTTAGCCGTTATCACACACCCCGTAAAGACTGATTGTTAATCGCAGTAAGCTGAAGCATGGAAATGTGGGCTATGATGTCACGCTAACACACACTCACAGTAAGTGACAGTAATGGAGTGTGTGTTGTGTCTGAACAGCAGGGAACATCATTGATAAAAGACTAGAGTAATGCAGATGACTCGACAGGGGTCCGACACACACACACACACACACACACACACACACGCACACACACACACACAGCGGATCTGTTCCAAAACCTGGTGATCTACCTACATAGTCAGCATCGTAACTAAAGAAACGGTGACTGATTTGAAACAGGCCACAAGACAAACAGTGCTAAATGACTCTCTAATAAGCAAAAAAATACACAGCATACACAAATATTGCATGCAATGTTTCATTTTATTAAGGTCAAACAAGTTTTAAGTCAATGCTTTTTCAACATTTCTCTTCTTTTACCATCTCTTTACTACTCTATTAAGGATAAATGTGATGCTGCCTTTGATTTTAGCCAACTTAGTATCTTTAAAGGATAATTTCAGACTGGTTTGGAACAGTCTTCATGTCTGGAGCGCAGCTACAGCCCAGTATTCAGATGGGACGAGTTTTCCCAGGTTAGCTACATTTGCATTTCACAGATGTACTTTGAGATTTTAATAATCTCACACAAATTTTTAAATCCTGTTTTTCTCTTGCAAAAATACTCTGTAAAATTCTGTTGATCTATCACTCTATTTATCTATGTATCATTCTATCTATCTATGTATCGTTCTATCTATCTATCTATCTATCTATCTATCTATCTATCTATCTATCTATCTATCTATCTATCTATCCTATCTATCTATCTGTCTGTCTGTCTGTCTGTCTGTCTGTCTGTCTGTCTGTCTATTAATTAAATCAGCGAGAAAAGTTTGATCATGAACTGTAGTGCAGCTTCAGGAATGACATTCACTTTAAAGTTAAAATAAAATAATTAATCACATACAGTTCTGTATATAAAACAACAAATATGAGTAATATTCGAGAACATGAACCATAAGAAATCTGTAAATTTCAAAATCAGAGAACATCTTCCACTGAATAAATTTTATATTTAGGTTTTTGCACACAGGTTTTAGATTCATTCATTCAGACAATGACAGATGTCTGATGTTAATGACTGTAACTCCACTGTTATTTACAAAACTAATCCCATCTTAATGCTTATGACGCCTTAAAATGCTGCCTGTGTCGACAGCTCACAGGTTTGGAGCAGATCCACAGAAAGAGAGAGAAATGTAGTGATCACACCGCTGTCCTGTCACTCGCTGTAATAATCAGACAGCTGTACACACGACCCTTCCAGCAAGGGCAGAAGCTGGTGCGTGTGTTACTACTTATGCCGAATATGACACCAAACAGAAGAACGAGCTGATCGTGATGGGAGAGATAGTGAGACGGGAAAAGGGGGCCGAAGAGAGTGAGACAGAGAGATGAATGGATAAGCTGTACTGATGGAGGTCTTCAGGGACGATTCTGCTCATCTGTCACATAAGGAAGGATAAAAAGAACAACTGTTCCAGAGAGAAAGTGTCACTTGGCTCCAACTCTCTCTCTGCGACGCACGGCTGCAGCAGCTGCTCTGATGTTCCCCGCACACGGATCACATCCCTGCCAGGAATCCTGCAGGAAACTCTGCCTCTCACCTCCAGCGGGCACTTACGTGATCGGTGACCCACTGGAGCATCGGCACACAAAGATCCCCAACTGAACTCTGAAACACTGAAACACGGAGGAGGAGCTTCAGCACTATCTGTCAATCTATCTATCCAGCCACCATCCATCCATCCATCCATCCTTCTTTTCATCATCTGTCTATCCATTCCTTCATCTATTGTCTATCTATCCACCATCCTTCCATCACTCTATCAATTCATCCATCTATTGTCTCTCCATCCATCCATCCATCCATCCATCCATCCATCCATCCATCAATCTATCATCTATCTATCCATCTATCTATCTATCTATCTATCTATCTATCTATCTATCTATCTATCTATCTATCTATCTATCTATCTATCTATCTATCTATCTATCTATCTATCCACCATCCTTTCATCACTCTATCCATTCATCCACAATCCATCCAACTACTGCCTCTCCATCCATCACTTTATCTATCCAACCATTATCCATCCATCATCCTATCATCTATCCATCCACCCACCCATCCTTTGTTCTTTTCCTTCATCTATCGTCTGTCTATCCATCCATCCATCCCTCCATCCATCATCCATCCATCTATCTATCTATCTATTTATCTATCTATCTATCTATCTATCTATCTATCTATCTATCTATCTATCTATCTATCTATCTATCTATCTATCTATCTATCTATCTATCTATCTATCTATCTATCTATCGTTCTATCAATCTATCCATCGCACCATCCATCCATCCCTCTATCCTATCATCTACAATCCATCATCCATCCATCCAACTATTGCCTCTCCATCCATCACTTTATCTATCCATCCATCATCCATCCATCATTCTATCATCTATCCATCCACCCATCCTTTGTTCTTTTTCTTTTATCTATCGTCTATCTATCCATCCATTCCTCCATCCATCCATCCATCTATCTATACATCCATCTATCATTATATCTATTAATCTATCATCCACCATCCTTCCATCACTCTATCCATCCATCCATCCATCAATCCATCCAACTATTGCCTCTCCATCCATCACTTTATCTATCCATCCATCATTCTATCATCTATCCATCCACCCATCCTTTGTTTTCTTCCTTCATCTATCATCTGTCTATCCATCCATTCCTGAATCCATCCATCCTTCCGTCTATCTATCATCTATCTATCAATCTATCCATCCACCATCCTTCTATCCACAACCCATTCATCTATCCATCTATTGCCTCTCCATCTATCCATCCCTCTAACTTTCTATTCATCCATCCATCCATCCATCCATCCATCCATCCATCAGTGATTGGTGACCTAATGGAGCATCTGCACAAAATCATCCTGAACTGATCTCTTAATCACTGAAACATGGAAGAGGTATTTCAGCACTGTAACTTTAGTCTTAAAACAAGCAGCAAATGTCATCCAACTAAACATTTTAAACATTTCCTCATTATAGAAAAGATCTGTCATGAAGAGTAAACTTACAGTGATGCTGGTCATGATAATGAGACATGTTTGCTGTCTGTCGTTAGTGGTGTGAAACAGAGCAAAACTGGTTTCATCTTGCTCTGAAGAAACGATAAACCAATTACTTGACTTATCACTGGTGGCCAAACAACATAGAACAGATAATATTACATAATGTGCATGTCTTGAAAATGGTTACTATGGTAACAGCCTCAGTTAGACCCTAACGAGCGACGCCCCACAGTTCATGAGTTTAAGCTCCACCTACAGATGATGTCATAGTGTCTGATGAAATAATAACATTTACAAAATGGGACAACAGGAACAGCTTATTCCATCATAAAAAAATATTTCAAAATGACCAGTGTAACAAATAAAATCTTTCTGTTGTCATATATCATTTATCAAGATCATCAACAGTTCAGATTTTAAGGCACAAGGCCCAAAGCCACACACACACACACACACACACACACAAATAAATAAATGAAAATTTTTATTAAATTAAATTAAATTAAATTAAATTAAATTAAATTAAATTAAATTAAATTAAATTAAATTAAATTAAAAATTAATTTACATTGTCACAAAAAGAGTAAATTTATATCTAGACATTTGCCATTGATCAAAAGCAATAAAAAAAAACATTTTCTGTGAATTACCCGCTGTTTATTGGAGGACACAACTGACATTATAAATTCAAACCAATCCTACACTGGTGATCTAGAATCAGTGTACGTTACTGCAGGATTCCTTAATAACACAAACATGCTGTATACAGTAGATCTTTCTGAAGAAACGTGTGTGTTGGGGATCTCTGGTTAAAGAAAGAAATGGTCAGGGTCTGGGGAAAAGTCCACTGATCAATCATGCAAGGACAAGCACTGATCCATTTATATCTCTTTGAGTAAGCAAAAACCAGCACACGCTCAAACACAACCCTAGAGACACATAAACTAAACAAATACAAAGACCCTTTAAACAATGCAAACACATGCACATAATTAAACACAACAACACACATTTATGCATGCTCAAACACACACTCACAAACACTGGAGTTTCTGAAAGGCACCTCTAAATGTTCGCATCGATTGGTGAAATGCAAGGTCATCATGGCGATTACCCTCAGCCAAATTCAGCCGACTGGAAGAACTGGATGTTTAAAGAGAGTATTGGGTCATTTACTGTTCATGGACTGTACAATGTCCAAGTCATCTGTGATGAGATCAGACATGAAAAATGAACAAACATCTAAATACTGCATGTTAATTAACTAACTTGGACCATTAGGTAACCACATGCAAAAAAACACTCAGAACACCTGAGGAACTTCATAGCAATGCATATACACTGTTAAGACAAGACACTACATGCAAAATCATTGTTTTTGGGCATTGAGATTTTGGGCTGTTATGCTTTCATAACATGTATTTTTCTCAGACTAGTGGAAAGAAAACATCCAAAATACACATTTAAGTGTTTATTTTATTAAATTGTCTATTTGCCTCTGTAGATTTCAATTATAATACATATCTTTAAAAGTTTTTTCCTCCACTTCAGCAGCACCTACATTCACCAAACTTTACAGTTTTATTCCTATTCTGAAGGTTTTTATATGGTGAAAATGTTTTATTTTTCTCTTCTGGCTGTTTCTGATTTATATAGTAATAAAAAAGAAAAAAAAACTAGTTTTATCCAATGTTAAGATTTATGTTCTGGAAATGTATGCGTATTAATTCATTATTAATTACATAATGCTCTCTTATGCTTATTTAAAAATAAATATTAGGAAACTTGCAATGCAAAACAATTGTCTTAATGAACTGTAATTAATCAAATACTGAAGTATGGTGGCATCTATTTCAAATGTAAAAAAAAAAAGGTAAAATTTTCACCCTGTCTATGGTGTCTTGCCTTAAACATGACTTACTGTACATTTTATTATATAAAATAATGATAATAATCATTTCTAATCTAATACACAAAGATCTAGTTTATATGTTACAGTTGTTCTTCTCTGCCTCCTATTCTTTAGGCATTTCCCCATTTTTTGCCTTCCTCTCTCTCTTTTGCCCTCTGTCTGCTTTAGAAGAACAATGTATCCGTGGTGAATAAATTAGTTTTACTTTGCAGCCCCCCAAGGCCATACATCCCATAATTATAAGTCTGTTTAGCATGGTAACCACGGTGATGCCAGTGCTTCCCCGGCTCTCTCTGATGTGTTCTATGATATAAGTGTGACAGCATTGTCTAAGTCTTCTGCTGCAACACAATAATTATGTGTGTAAACAGACTAAAATGTAAGTTATAATTTCTTTCAAATCTTAAAAATAACCAAAATTTGTCATGCATAATTAACATTTAATAATTTATTATAATTTACCAGTGCTATTTAGTATAATTGAGATAGTATTACATTTTTATTTACTATTTTGAATTAGTTTTAGTGAATTTTCCACTTTCATTTTAGTTAAAGGTTTAGTTATTTTAATGTCATTTTTTAAAGTTTTTGTTGTTGTTTTTATGTCTACATAGTTATTTCAAATTTTTTTATTTCAGTTTTAGTTTTTTTTTAGTACATAAAGTTAAAGTAAATGAAATGAGAAAAAAAAATCTGAAAGAAAATATCATTTTTTTTTTTATTTCAGTTAACATTTTTTATTTCAAGTAACAAAAATATTTTATGGTTTTATTTCAATGGAATGTAATAACTATAATAAGATACTTTCTACAAATTTACAAAAAGGTTTTCTTATAGCAGGAGGGTTACAAAATTGTAGAAAAATAAAGATGTCTATGACACATCCTGAGTTAGACTGCCTGTGTTTGCTGAACTTTGCTTACCCGAACATCCATTCTTCAGCCTCTATGATAACAACCTCAATAAAGATGTCAAATCATGGACAAAACAGCTCATATTTCAGTACTGACCATTAGAAGTCTCTTGAGTTCACACGGGTCAGGAGCAAATCCTGACATCCCATTAAAACGAGACAAAACACTCAGTAAGGATATTAGCAGAGCTCCATCACGCCTCATAAATATTGACATGAGAATTTGAAAACAGAGTTATTATGTTTCAAAATAGAGGATGGTTGGTTTGATGGAGTTGTCCTTGTAGACTAAACCATGCTAAAATGAACTGATGTAACAACACTGACCTCAATAGCGCTCTTTAAGATTTAAACAGAAATAAGCCTCTTTATTACTTTCTTTATTACTTCTTACTGCTATTTGAATGGTGGCTGTGTTTCAAATGGTTGAGCAGAAACAAATTTTGGTCAAAATGAAAATAAATAGACTATGGCTGCATGATTAGGGGAAAATAATCTAATTGTGATTTTTCTGATAAAAATTTTGACAGCAATTTATAAAAAGCTCCAGGTTTGATTTAGACAAGCCTTAAACCTAAGTATTAAACTGTTTTTGCTATATGGTCTTGTCCCATCCAGAACATTACAGCAAATGCAATGCACTGGCAGTCACCAACAACATCCCAGCATTGTAGCTAGGATGCACCACTCACATTTTCTTTAGAAAAAGTCAAATCTCTTTCTTGTTCTCTTGCACAAACATACACTACACGTTGCAGTATGAGGCCAGAATTTCAATGATGAGATGTTTGTATAATGCTGTGTCAATCCTGAGTCAACACTTTATCTGCAAATCTACATCTACAGTCCTGAACAAAGGAGCATGCGTGCATCTCGATTGTGTGTGTGTGTGTGTGTGTGTGTGTGTGTGTATTACGCTTTAGTTGAGTTGGGAGTCCCAGAAGTTCAGGCAAGACATTGCAGGTCACGCACTAAAGCCCAAGACTCTTACCTGCATAAAATACTGATTTCTATCCGGCATTTTAGTCCTGCTGCATTGGAGTCTGATCTCGCGCTTTTTGTCAATCTTCTAATGCGTGTGTGTGAGTGAGAGACGAACAGAGTCAGGCCACAGTGGGGTGTGTTTGTGAAGGGTATACCTTCATGAAGGTCTGCCAAGCAGGCCACACACACACACACACACACACAGCCAAACTTTCCACATTAATCATCAGCTTTCACTCTCTGCATTTAAGCAAAGCTGAATTCAATTGATTGAAGAAATACGTATTTTAGTCCAGCTAACAAATACATTCAAACCTGCAAATCTATCTATCTATCTATCTATCTATCTATCTATCTATCTATCTATCTATCTATCTATCTATCTATCTATCTATCTATCTATCTATCTATCTATCTATCTGTCTATCTGTCTATCTATATATCTATCTGGGCTGCACAATTAAACAAATTTCTAATTGTGATTACAATTAGCCTAACTTGACAGCTTCTGTTAATATGGCACACGTGTTCACTTAGGAATGACATGATAAATTTACGCCTTTTATTTATTTTCAGTTCTTCAGTTATGGAAACGGAGCTATAGACACAATAAATTCACACAGCCTACACTGACATCTTCAACCGGCGGCATGTTCAACGCTCAGCATGTTCACCTATGGTTTAGTTAGAAACATACAAATTTTCATTTTTAAATTTATCTTTACATGAAGTAATAATGACTTAAACATAATATTCTCCCTTAACAATTCGCTAAAATAGGATGAATAATTATATTGCTCCAGAACTTTAGTACAAAAACGGACACAAGAAACAAATTACAAACAAGGACACAATACGGACACAACAATAAAACCTTTTGACAGCTTCTAAGAAATGTATTGTGTTAAAGCTACTAAGCTTTAAATTACTATTGGCTAGAAATGCATGCTTTTTAAAATTCAGCTCTACATGAATAATAACTTCAAACATTTTAACATTCTTACTTAACAATTAGTTAAAATCTAACAAATTATTAATATTTCTCCCATCCTTCAGTTACAAAAGTGGAGCTTAATCACAAGAAATTAGCATAAAGCATATCGACAGCTTCTATAAGAAATATTATGCACACACTAAACTATAACTTGGTTTAAATGAATGGCGCATATCTTGCGTTTTCCATGGGTGCTCGAGCTCTGAAGTACCCATGGGATCGGTGCCTATGTCGCAATTAATCATTCAAAGGCGCAATTACAAAAACAATAAATAAATAAAAATCCACTTACTTACTCACTGTTTTAATTTTAGTTTTAGTAAACATTATTCAAAACAACATTCAATGTAAATTGTGATAATCGTAATTAATAATCACATTTAAAAATATGAAGAACCTTTCTGTTTCACAAAAGGTTCTTTGTAGCGAAAGAAGGTTCTTCAGATTATAAAAAGGTAAGAAAGAAATGGTTCTTTAAAAGAACCTCTGACTGAATGGTTCTTCTACGGCATTGCTGTGAAGAACCTTTTAAGCAACTTTATTTTTAAGTGTATATCCATCCATCAGTATATTAGTCTGTCTATTGCTCTCTCTGTTTCTCTAAATCATGCATAAGTCCTTAGCAACCACCTAACAACCACCCAGCACTTATAAATAAAAGCATACTTGCAAGGCTGTTTTCTTAAGTTTGAGACAAGGTTTTGTCTCATCTCCACAAACTCTTTAAATATACTGACTCTACTCTAGGTCAGTCTAAATACAGGCCTCTCATATATGATGAGGATGTTTATTCATGGCAAAAACTGTGAACGTTTGCACCAAAATGATCACAACGGCATGACTAAAGTGCCATTTCCTACTAAACTCATGAATGTATGAATTAGCCTGGTGTGTGGTGTTTTTATTTTTTTGGTCGAGTGGATGAGTGCTTTGAGGGCGTGTGAATGACGCCAACCGTACGGTCTGAATCAGGCGGCATCAGCCTGAACGGTGCATGTGTAAATGACTTCTGAAGCTTCCTACGCTCAACACACACAGGCGCCAAAGCAGGGGAGGATTTTCTTCTTTTCATTCTCTTTTTGAGGCTTCCAAACTTTTAAAGACACAGTTCATCCAAAAAACCTGTCATCATTTACTCACCCTGATGCCGTTCCAGAAGCACATGGCGTTTATCCTCCTGTGAAGCACAAAAGGGGATGCAGAATGTCAAAGCTGTGTTTTCCCAATTTCTTTTTAAAGAACATTGCTTTATTAGACAATGCATATCCACCCAACTCAACCATCAGCATGCCGCTTGTCATCATTGGTTCAGTTTCTCGTTTTTAGGTCACAAGCAGTTCATGACCTATAAGTACGTCACGGGTTAGGAAGTTTCAAAAGCTCTTGCCTGCCTTCACTGATTACAATTGCTAATCTATGGCTTATTAAGACATGATATGTCAACATTGTGACAGGTGCCAGTGGATTACGCACTTCCTCTGATTCATGCAGCAGACGTGCCAAACAGACGCTCAACCCGAGCAAAGTTCGGCAGACTGTGACGTCATGAGAGAGAAGGGATAAGGGAGTTTCCATTTTCCCGTTTAATTGAAGATGGATAATCCTGTTTGCGCACTTCGGGTCACACTATTCAGATGGGGATTCATTGGAATCATTTATAAATCACATCGCTTTCACTTTTAGAGCCATTAATGGCTTTTAATGTACAGTTAAATTTTTATAACTAGCTTTTTTAGAGGTAACAGAGAGGCAGGGTGTGTGTCAAGAGGAGGAATGTCAAGTCAGCTCTGAGAGAGCAAGAGCAAAAGAGAGAGAGAGAGAGAGATGCGGAAATCTTTCCGTTGAGACGCAGCAAGGACAAACTATCGATCTGATCCGCACTCCTGTCAACGCAAACTGTCCAGAGCACAGAATCACGCCAACTCTCTCTCTCTCTCTCTGTTCTGCTCTCTTTAACATCACACATACTTTATAAATTCACATAAAAGGAATAAAAGTATCACATATCAATTTCTATAAAGAATTCTGCTCTGAGAAATCCAAGGGTAATTCTCACAAAAACCTGTCCAAGAACATGTCCGGGTCAAATTTCAACCAAAAAAATCTAAAGTAAGAATATGGAATTATAATTTGCATTAAAAAATGAGCTTATTTTAGGATCATTAAGAATTTTTACATGACCATTAAGTACTTTAGGATTTTTAGTACTTTTAGGACCATTAAGTATTTTAGGATCATTAAGAATTTGTACACGACCATTAAGTACTTCCGTGACACACTTAATCACTTAATGCATAGAAACAAAATAATAATATAATCAGTATTAGTATTTATATATTTAATTTATGCTAATTTAATAAAAAAAACTATATATTTATTTTATAAATTATTCCAATTCAATAAAAGTAGAAATACATAATAATAATAATAATAATAATAATAAAGCTTAGTATTTCAGTATTTTTATGATATAATGAGAATCACTGAGAATAACGGGATTAATGATAAAAACAAACATCCAGGTGCATAAATGAGAATCTTTATACAATTTTTGACTGAATACCATGGAAATAAATAACCATCACAATTCATCACTGTCTGTGGGTTTGACTCAATCTGGCCTGGCTGATGTGTCTTCTATGAAGACACTAATTTAACCATTAATTTAAGTCTTTGCATTAACGCTAGTATACAGAGAACTGATGTAAATCAGTCGACCTGTTGGCCCTAATGGAAATTCTGTCGTACTATATTCACATATTAGAACACACAGTGGTCCCAAAATATTTTTGGACACTTAAGCCAGATTCTTTGCATAAATAAAAAAAAAATCAAAGTGTCTGTATGTGTGTCTCAAATGCTGCAGGATGACCGCCCCCCCCCACTAACTTCAACTATGTCATTGTTTTTGCTCAATGTTTTGCATTCAACTGTTGTTTTGGTGGTTTTTAGTCAGTCCACACATGGAGAAGAACCACAGGTGTAGTACATGACATTAACTAACAAACAAACCCAACCTGTCAATTTTTTCTATGCAACATAATACATACCGTTTATCATTTAAAACCCCCAAAATGTTTTATGTTTCTTGGAAAGTGTACATCTGCTATCTTTAAAATAAATAAATGAACAAAAACCACTTATATTGACTATTACTGTTTTTTTTTTAAATGAATGCAATGACATTAGGCATGTTTCTAATGTCAATGCATTTGAAAGTGTACTTTTTGAGGAACCGTACTGAAAATATAAATTCAAACTCTCAGACTGCAAAAGCGATCAATACTTTAAAAACATTTTCTTCAATGTTTTTTTTTTTTTTTTGGCAACCCATTAGACATCAAGAACCATTCGGCTGTTATGGGATCTTGTGCTTCTTTGAAGTTTTCTAAAAAAGTTATTGCTGTAACCTACCAACCCTGAGCATTGAACAGCAAATACTGCACCGAGAGTTGCTCTATCAGCATCTCTGAATGAAAGTCCGAGGAAACTGAGAGAACCCATTCAATAAAAGAGGAAGAAAGCGACCAGTCAGAGGCTTCCCCCAATCAGGGAGGTCTGGAGAGCATAAAAATGTGGATTCCCAGGTGCCTCGAGAGTGGGACGGCTCAGTTTCATCCCTTCAAGAACAAGAAGACAGTAGAACAGCCGGGCCAGCCTGACTCAAACCAGCAGATAGTGATTGAGAGTGATGGTTAAATGGATTAGAGAGAGAGGGAGGGAGAGGGAGATAGAGAGGGGAGGGAGATTTGCCATGAAGCTTTCTGCCCTTGAACACACAGGGCAAATCTGATCCAGTAAAGTAGACAGCACACGCACTACAAGTCCATATTCTCACTTTTGAGTACTTCACACATACACACGCACCCTGCATCCAGCATCTCCTGGAGAAGTAGGGCACCGTCCTCCCCTGACAAACCGACGGAGTGTGCATTAAGAAACTCTCCGGCAGGGAGAGATAAAGATAAAAAAAACAAACAGGGAAGAACCGCATCTTGCTGCGGGAGGCGATGCCGTTTCCACACGGACCCAAGTCGAGCGCGCGGTGAGTCCATCTCAACTACTTCAGCGACCCGGATGAAACGAGCCTGTCAAGGCGTCTCACTTTTGATTCATGTTTGTAACGCCAAAAAGTTGTTTCTGCTCGGGTTCAAAGGCAAAATCAGCCCTCTTACCGTTAACCGCGAGAGTGTGTTTTATCGCAGTTCCTCATCTTTAGTGGCAGGACGCGCGTGCGACACACCCCGTGCGTTTTCGCTCGCTCTGCAGAGGGAAGACCGATTTCAAACTGTTTTCTGACGCTAAACTACCACAGTTTTTAACTTTAGTCACGGTTTTTGTGACGGTACGGATGCTGGATTGCCTCCAGGGTGTGTGTGAGGAACATCGATGCTTGTTTGAGATGTTTTACAGTACAGTACGGAGGAGGATGTTCTGTCAGCGAGTGGAACTTGTACGTTTTTTACGTGAGGCTGAACGAAAATGTAATATTAAACCGTTTTAATTACTTTTCTATACTGTATTAACCTCTCAATACGAACAGATTGGTGTTGAAGGAAGAGTTAAACATATCGGGAATGCAATTTAGGCATTATGTAGACTAGTTAATTTAATTAAATTTGATGTAAAAACTGGTTGTTGCGGTTGCCATGTTGACGATATTACAATGGTTACGGTAAGATTGAATATTATAAGTCGAAAATGCATGTCATTAACTTATATAATATACATTTACCAACCTGCTAACTACTAAATGACTTAAAGTTCGTCGTAACTGGCCTCTCAAAGCCAAAGAAATACACTAAAATACATCTAAAACACCGTCTACTCAACATTAAATGTCCATGAAAGATAACAAAAAACTTTTTAAACGACACCTAAATGTTATGCATTGTGCAGGGAATTCTTAAAGCGGCCATTTCCCCATAAATTATATTGCAGTTCATACTTTTTATTTGTTAAACATTTAAAGATCTTACGATAGAAGTGTATGCAATAAAGAGTTGAAAAAAATTGCTTTGTTTAAGCTACTGTAAAATGACACGCAAATGTAATTTCTTATCTAAAGATACCTGATCTGATTTAAAAATGCTGTAATGTGAACAGGTTGATTCAGTCTATTTTTGACTTGAATAAAAGCATGTCCTACCATGTGAAGCACATGGTTACTTTACCTGATTTTTACAGGCATGCATTGCATTTGCAACCTTAGAAATGGATGTCATCGCTATACGCGTATCTGCACATGTGAGGTCATTTCTCCCTCCTCACATTTCCCAATGGAAATTAAATGTGTTTCATTCATGAAACTATACCGTGCAATATTTAACTTACAATCTCTGCATGGTAATATCTGGATGTGATATGTCGCACATCCCCTTTGCTTCTCTTCCTTGAAGTCCTGTCTTATATAATTTCTGTCCGTGAAGTGTGTGTGTGCATGTACCATGCATGTTCCTCATTCCAGACTCGTGTTATATGCGAGATCAGCCATCTGTCCGGAATGGTGGCGGTTCACAGGATGACATCCAACGTCTGTTTAGGGGGGGTTTGGCAAATTAGACCATCCGCAGAAAGTGTCGCTTGAAAAAAACAGGCTGACATCAAGAGCTTGTGTACAAATGAGCAGTGAAGTTAAACACTGAAATGTGTGGTGTTTGCTTTCAGGACCATGGACAGCAGCCACTAAAGAGTGAAGGATGCAACCAGGCAGACATTTCTGAGCTTGGAAAAGGGGAAACCCACTTCATGTGACCTTCGGGAAATAAATATGCTCTGCGGTGACGCAGTCCAGGAGCTGCTATGGATGTAGGTCCAATTAGAAGCATCAGCACCTTTGACCCAACATATCAGGACAGTGTCCAGGCACAAAGAAGTAAGACAGAAGTCAATACACAAAACAATAAACTTGCTTTACAAGAATTCCCCTTAACCTCATAACAACAAAACACTTTTATGCACATTTTCTTTTTCTATATATCTGAATTTTTTCTTTTGGAGTAATGACTGTGGCAAAGTTATGGGATGTTTTAACCTGACCACCGGCGCTGCTGTTCCATGTTAACACGTCCCACCTCTGAACCCACGGTGGTCCCTTTCCTGTTTCTCCGGACCCTCGGAAATCCCCTCTTATTCGCACGCCTGCCATGCGTGCATGCGTGGGACTCCTCTACCTGCTGGTGCATGTGCTGGCGAGAGCAAGAGGCCAGTACGACCTGTGCAAGTCTCTCGTGAGCACGGACGAAGGTGCCGTGTGGGAGCATTATGCGTGCCAACCCAAAGCCCAGGCCATGAAGGAGTACATGCGCATCCACGTCGAGCCACCAGGCGTCACCTGCGGGAACCCACCAGAGAGATTCTGCACTCTGGTGAGTCCTCTAGAAGAATTACTACTTTTCTCAACATTGATGATAATAAAAATGTTTGTTGAGCAGCAAATCAGCATATTAGAATGATTTCTGAAGATCATGTGACACTGAAGACTGGAGTAATGATGCTGAAAATTCAGCTTTAATCACAGGAAAAAATTACTTTATAAAATATATTCAAATATATTTGAAATTGTAATAATATGTCAAAATATTACAGTTTTTACTGTATTTTTGATCAAATAAATGCAGCCTAGGTGAGCAGAAGAGACTTTCAAAAACATTAAAAATATCACCAACCCAAACATATGAATGCAGGTGTTCTGAGAAATCAAACCACAGGCTCTGTAAAATATATTAAAGAGTTAAAATCAATATTAACTCCAAAAACGTATCAAGTACCCACTTTGAAAATCCACCAGAAATAGTACATCCATCCGGGCAACTTTGGCCTGCTTTTGTCAACATGCTACTGTATGATCGGGGGACATATTACTTCCAATCTTGCATACTATTCAGGAAAATCAATATGTGAAATGGGGAGGTAGGGTGTGATAAAAATATACAGCATGCTAATTCCTGTTTCTCACAACCAGAAGTTTAAAGATGTATCACATGGTCAGCAGACTTGACTGATAGTTTTCTTCCTGCATCCTTTTTTTCTGCTCATTAGCCTGAAAAATACAATTAAGTGATGTAACGTTTTCCCAGTAGCTGTAACTCATTTGCCTATAAGCTGGTGAGTGTGAGCTCATCATATTAAAGGAATAGTTTTAGTCACCAAAAATGAAAATTTGCTGACAGTTTACTGACCCACAGGTCATCCAAGATGTAGATGTGTTTGTTTGTTCATGAGAAGAGATTTGAAAAATGTAGCATCTCATCACTTGCTCAGCAATGGATGCTCTGCAGTGAATGGGTGCCGTCAGAATGAGAGTCCAAACAGCTGATAAAACTATCACAATAATCCACAAGTAATCCACACCACTCCAGTCCATCAGTTAACATCTTGAAAAGCCAAAAGCTGCTTGTTTGTAAGAAACAAATCTATCATTAAGATGTTTTTAACTCCAAACTGTTGCTTCTGGCTAAATTACGAGTCCATGATCCATAATATTGCTTCATCCAGTGAACTATTCTTTAAGATTATTGTTTACCAGTTGCACTTGTTTATTTCGTTAATTAACTGATGCATTGAGTTTGCATCTTGCATCTGTTTTATAAAATAAACCTAATAAAATATAATGATTATTGCACAAAAGTGGGCTTGACTATCTAATTATACAAATTTTATAGAATTTACAAAGTGTCAATTAGTACCTGGATAGGACAGATCTCAGGCAGATGTTTCCAGATTGTTCCTTGATTAATTTTTTGACCACTAGCCATTGGCCAGTGCAAACTAAGCAGGGCTCGTAGAATGGTGCCAAACTGCGCCCATTATGGGGGCGGAGGTCTTGAAGCAGCGTTAATTTGAGCAGGATGTGCCGGGCAGGTCACTGACCACAGCAGAAAAAATGCAGCTGAGGTCAGCAGGCGTAAAGTGCAGAAGGCCGAGGTGTTGTTTACCCACGTGAGTTTGTTGGCAGAGTCATACTCACAGGAACAGAGGACAGGGAGGATGTCGAATTTCACTTTGCTTATAGCAAGGGTCAGCAGGTTATTCTCAAGGGCAAGGAGGTCACGCAGTGCACTATGGGTTTTATTAAGTGAGATTTGTGAGGACAACATACAGAATCAAAAGATATGCCATTAGTCAGTGAACTCTGTTAGTAAAGAAAGTGTGATTGGTGCTTTCCTGTGCAAATGTTGTGCAGCTGTAAATGGGACCGCACCTTTAGGATGTTGTGGATGGTTTCTAAGGTGTTGCTAGGTGGTTTCTTTGTGTCTGATGCAGAGTTATTATAGTTAACTAAAACAAAAAATTGCTTGAAATAGAATGAATTCTCATTAACATTTAGTTTAAATTGATGTAACAACTAAAAAAGAAATAATAAAGAATTAAATCTACCAGTATATACATAAAAATGACAAAAAACAACAAAATTACAATAAAAAAACTGAAAATATAAAAGGTTTACAAGTAAAATGTTATTAATTTTTTTTTTTTAATTATTTATTTGTTAAATTAATTTAAAAAATAAAACAATTTAAAACCGTGTTTTAATGATACTAAAATTATTTATATGTATACATATAGATATGGCTTGGGTCCATCCTTCAAAGTAAGTCTGTGTTATTTTGTCACCTGTTTAACACTTTAGCTTAATTCTTAAAATTCAGTAAGATCAATAGTTACAGTGATGCTTGACTTTGCAGAAGAAAAAAACAAGCAAAAGGTTGTGCAGGCTGAAGAGAACAAGAGCATAAATAAATATTAGTGTCAGGGGAAAAGAGGTAATACAACCCTGATTAAATTATCCAGACACTGCAATGTCGTGCACATACTTTGTTCACTATGATTGTGCCTTTTCACTATGATGAAGCTGCTGATGGGACTGATGCAGGAAAACACACATACGGTTATTGGTCTCGCAAAGGAGCCGGAAATGGACACAGCTCTCACACACTTAACAGTTAACGATCTGTTTAATGTAAGGCTAAAGGAGACCCATTTCTCTTACTCGCTCTCACTCTCACACACATTTACACAAACACAACTTAAAGGGATGGTTTACCCAAAAATCACAATTCTGTCATGGTTTACTTAGACTTGACATGGAATATGGCATTCAGATTATATATATGACTATGGAAAAGAACAGTGTGAAGTGAACATTCTGCAAAACATTTACAGAATTATCAGTTTTAGGTGAACTTTTCCTTTAAATCGTGTTTGCGAAAATTTGGGTATTAGTTCTGGTTTAAAGGGTTAGTTCACCCAAAAAATTTACATAAAATTATGTCATTAATGACTCACCCTCATGTCATTCCAAACCCATAAGACCTCCGTTCATCTTCGGAACACAGTTTAAGATATTTTAGATTATTTTAGATATTAGATTATCTTAAACAGCGTCGTACGTCAGCGGCGTCACTGCAGTGTTTTGAACGCACTCACAACAGACCCGGAAGAGAAGACAATGCTGAATAAAGTCGTAATTTTTGTTATTTTTGGACCAAAATGTATTTTCAATGCTTCAACAAATTCTAACTGACCCTCTGATGTCACATGGACTACTTTGATGATGTTTTTATTACCTTTCTGGACATGGACAGTATATCGTACATACATTTTCAATGGAGGCTCAGAAAGCTCTCGGACTAAATCTAAAATATCTTAAACTGAGTTCCGAAGATGAACGGAGGTCTTACGGGTTAGAAACGACATGAGGGTGAAAAAATAAAATAAAAATCACAATTCTGCCTTCATTTACTCATCCTAATGCCTTGCCTGACTTGGAATATTTTGCTCAAATTGTATGCATCACTACTTTTATGGTGATTTTTGGTCATTTTTTTTAAGCTTACCAGTGTTTGTTACTACTTACTTTCAATGCCCCCCCCCTCCCAAAAAACAATGTGAACATTATGCAAATTATCTGCTTTTGTGGTTTATCCTAGGCAAATCATTACTGAATTATCCTTTTTTTGTGGAACTATCCCTTTAAATCCCCCTAGATGGATTTGTTTGAATATTGTTGCATGCAAAGATACTCTTAGATACTGATTCTTATTTAAACCAAGACTGAAAAAGCTAA